>NW_026706257.1:0-41948 GCF_029867415.1 Vicia villosa
TTAATATGCACCGTACTAAAGTCATCATGTTGAGTTTAAGATATTAGCCACTATTCTCTCCGACTTAATTAAATACCAGATATATTCATTATTCAATGAATTTAAAAGAGAATATTTACTTATAATAATGGTCATATGATTTTGAGATCCTATTGATATACCGGAAACTAATGATGTATGCATATACTCTAAGATCATTAATTGATGTTTCAAATTTATTACATATGTGATGGCAGTGGAAACATTTTTTTTTATAAATTCCATCTCACTTAATAAACTAAAATCAAGATTGAGACACCTAAAAGTCGTCATGTTAAATATTTTTACATTGCCAATTATTTTAATTTTTGTTTTAATAATCAATAAAATGAATTTGGATGATTTGTTGATATAATTACTCCATGTATTTTCACATTCTTTCTTTTAAACAACAATTAATGAATTGATGTTTTGAGGTTATTGAATCAACTATAGATTTAACTGTTGATTTGATGTCTTTTTTTTTTACGGGAAAACAATTTCATTAAACGGCCACAGACAGGCAAGTAGAAAAAGAACTACACAAAGGAGGCTGAACAAGCCAAATTCTAGAACCTAACAATTTTCCCAAACCAACAAGGTTATGGGCATCACCATTAACAGCTCTACTAATAAATATTACAGAAGATGAGTGGAAATTCCTAAACAAAGCTTGACAATCTCCAATTATATGCCCAATATCATCCAAAACAGAAATGGAATTAATTACATCCACCACCTAAAGCGCATCAGATTGAACAAGTACTCGGTCAACCTTTAGCTCCAGAGCCAACTGCAAGCTCCAACAAATAGCCAAGGCCTTCGCAGACTGTGGATAAGCAGACACTTGCTCCTTCCTACATGCACCAAACATGAATTTCCCATAGTGATCTTTAAACACACAGCCAAAGGAAATGAAACCACCTTCGAAACACCCTACATCAACTTGTAAGGAACAGACTCCAGCCTCAACCTGGGGGACCACTGAAACAGAAGCATCATTATTCACCACATGCCCTAGATTAGAAGAATTGAATTTCTTAGCCCCATCCAAAGCATCAGACGCCACCTTTCTAGGATCAACCAACATATTCTGGTACACACACTCATTTCTGGCCTTCCATAAATGCCACAACAGAAAACACTTCAGTTGTCCATTTGGAGTCACCGGATCCATCAGACATTCAAGAAGCCAATCGTGTAACTCAATCTCATATTCTGATACACACACTCATTTCTGGCCTTCCATAAATGCCACAACAGAAAACACTTCAGTTGTCCATTAGGAGTCACCGGATCCATCAGACATTTCAAGAAGCCAATCGTGTAACTCAATCTCTGGGGGCACCAGGAATCCACAACTAGAAGAGAAAAAAACCACCCTAGAGAATTTGCACTGCAGAAAGAGGTGATGAGCAGTCTTAGGGCCCGACTGGCACAAGGGATACAAAGGGTGCAGCAAGATTCCTTTCTTTTGAATACTAGATTGAACGGGAAAAATGTTCTTGGAAGATGCCAAAGGAAGTTTCTAACACGGGACGGCAAGTGAGCTTTCCAGATTTTCTGCCACAGACCAAGGAACGGAGCACTGGACGGTCCTAATCTGCTACAGTTGCTTCCATGAACCTACAAATGATACACGAATTTGACAGAGTAGATTCCATTTTTCTCAAAGTGCCAGATAAAGACATCTTCAGGACTTTGAAGAGAGAGAGAGAGGGGTATTCAGGATTTGTTGTGCCTCATGATGAACAAAACACTTTGAAACCAATTGATTTTTCCAACAACCTAACTCTAGGAATATAAGGGCACTAACCTTAGCTTTAGCTTCCAGAATCCTGATTGGGCTTTGGGATTTAAACTTGAAATTCTGAGGGAGCCAATTATCATACCAAACACTCACCATCTCTCCATTCTCGATTCTCCATCTTGAGCCCGATTGCACCAGATCACGCGCGCTAAGGATACTCCTCCAAGCGTAACTAGGGGCAAAGCGAGTAGAGGCATCAGAGATTCCATATCTAGGATGATATTTTCTCTGAAAAATATTAGAAAGAAGGGTTAAGGCTCTAGTTAAAGGTCTCCAATACTGCTTCCCAAGCATGCTGATGTTGAAAAAACTAACTTCCTTAAAACCAATTCCACCTTGCCTTTTTTAAACTAACAATCTCTTCCAGCTTAGGAAATGAATTTTCCTTTCACCATTCTTAGATCCTCACCAAAATTTAGCACAAAGACTCTCAATCTCCTGACAAATACCTTTGGGATGTTTGTAACAAATCAGCACATAATTGGGAATAGCTTGGACGATGGCTTTAATGAAGAACTTCTTTTCCCGCCCTCGAGAGAAATATTTCCTTCCCCCTTCATCTTCTTCCACACTCTCTACCACCATAACAAAAATTTCCTTTTTAGAACGACCAAACATCACAGGGAGCCCCAAGTACTTGCAATGGCAGTCCACAGTCTTCATACCCATCCTATTACAGATCACTATTTTTTCCTCCTCTCGCACATTATGACTGAAAGAAACCTCAAAATTTTCCAAGTTAACAAGTTTCCCCGAGACGTCTTGATACTTCTTAATGATATCCATTAAATTATCAGCCTCCACGGAATTTTCCCGCACAAACAAAAGACTATCATCGGCGAAGAAGAGGTGAGAAATGCTAGGAGCACTCTGAGCCACCTTAAGGCCACAGATGACTTTCCTTTAAACAACCTCCTTAAGTAAACCTCAAAAAATATTAGCGCACAAAACAAATAAGTACAGGGACAGAGGGTCTCCTTGACATAGACCCCTTTCCGATTTAAAACATTTACTGGGCTGCCCAATAATCAACACCTGATATGACACCGAAAAGATGCACTGCTGGATAAGAGAGACCAAGGAACTAGGGAAGCCCATGGAGGAAAGAACGCCAACAACAAAATTCAACTCAATTTTGTCATAAGCTTTGGACATGTCGAGCTTAAGAGCCATAACACCTTTCTTGCCACTCAATAAGAAACACTACTTTGACCTTTGAACTGTTGTGAATTGATTAATTTTTTATATTATTTGTCTTGAATATCAGTAACACTTTTGCCTTTATTCATCGTAAAAAAATATAATAGGTTGATATAGCATTACATCAGTTAGACATCAATTTAAGGGTTAATAGCTATTTTTCTTATTATTTGGGAATATTTTTGGAAGAAAAAAACTTTGCAAAATTTTTGGCTTCCCTCCCTAACATTTGAAGATTTCCCTATTTTACCCCCTCACGATACCCAATCATCAAAAAAGCTGATGTGGCAGAGAGATTTTTCCATTTTCTATTTAAAGTTTATTCCACATGTGTATTTGTTTCATAAAAACGACAAATCTGCTCTAAGTTATCTAATGTATCATAATTTTATTTCTTCATCCAATTAAACTGAAAAACCCTAATTGCATGTAACTTATTCCTTCTTCTTCATAATGTTCTTGCACTGTTGTCTTTCCGTCTTCTCTATCCTCCATATTCCTCCATCACAAATGAAAATATCAGAATGTTTCAAGTCAAGCATGTCTTCAAATAGAAGAATCAATCTCAAATGTGGACATAATCTTTCTATGAAGATGTTTCTTTCAAAGTCTAATGCAAATCCTGGGAGAGAATACTGTAGCGGTGAAATTTGTGAAACTAAAGCCATTGGATTGACTTAGCTCATATGTTTTAAACAGAGTCGCTACTGCGCTTTATTGTTTACAAAGGAAATGGGAGAAAGAGCGAATAAAACCCACAGAAGTTTTTAAAATCAAAAGTAATAAACTTATCAGAGATTTGGGTAAGGGGGTTTGTTATGCAAGGGGACGGTTTTAAGCACCCCTCACATCTATGGTACTCCATAGGAACCTCATTGAAAATATTATTACTATTGTTGTTGTTATTAAAATGCCTTTGTGTTTTTTGTTTAAATAGAGTGGGGGATGAGAAAAGAAGGTTTTAAAATTGAGCTTGATAAGATATCGCATCTTAGGCCTACATACCCCTTTAACAATAGGGAAGTAAGAGCTTTTGTAGTTCCTCTTAAAAATAAAATAAAAGAGCCAAGGTGGCCAAAATCTTTTTGGGTGTTGAGCTTTAACAATACTCAACGGGTTTTTTAAATGTTAAGCTTTAACAATACTTAACAAGTTTTAATAAAAAAATCCAAGCTTTAACAATACAAAACCAAGGGTTGATTTGAAAAGGTTGAGCTTTAACAATACAAAACCATTTTCAAAAAATGTGGGGTGCAAAGCTTTAACAATACTAAGCACAAGGATAAAAAGGTTTAGAAGAGAGATTGAGTATCTTGACAATTTTAGTCAATACCATTCCCATTCCTTTGGATATTTCAATAACTTAAGCAATCAATCAAGGATACCTCAAGTTTGTGTGTGATAACATGTGTCACAAAAGTAAACAAGTGAGTATTGAAGGATAGAAAAACACTTAGAAAGGGGGGGATTGAATAAGTGTAACTCAAAAACTTGGAAGATAAAAACAATCGACACAATGATTTTTATCCTAGTTCGTTGTTAACCAAACTACTCCAGTCCACCCCTTTAGAGTGATTTACCTCAACTGAGGATTTAATCCACTAATCCAACTGATTTTAATGTTTTTCCACTTAGATACCCTCTAAGTCTTCTAGAGTCTACAGATCACATCTTGATCACTCTAGGAATCCTTTTACAATCAGTGTAAAAATAAATTTTACAAGAGTATGAATGCTTCTAATAAAGTTGTAATCATAACTGTGATATTTCTCTTAAGTTCTAAACTTAACACTCACTAAATATTACAAGAGTTTGTGAGGTTGAAGATGAAGTTCGTAAGCTTTTGAATTTGACAGCGTTTCTGTATATTTTTCTCAAGTGTTGTCTTTAGCTTCTGGACATAACTTCTATTTATAGGCGCTGAGAGGAAATGGCCGTTGGGATGCATTTAATGCTTTGCGTGAATAGTACAACGCTGCATTTAATGTTTCACACTTTTTTCAACTACCTCGAGCCTTGCTTTTACTGCTTTTACTGACTTTGCCTTTTGTAGCTTCTAACGTTCCTTTTGTCAGTTAGAGATTAGACGATACAACCTTTCATCTTGTACTTTCTTTCTGGACTCAGATTTTGTAGATAATAATGTTTGAATATCAGAGCCATCAGCTTTGGTGCAGAGCATCTTCTGTCTTCTGACTTTGAAGAGCTTGAGCGTGATACCATCAGAACTTCAGAGCTTGTTCTTCTGACTTCCAATCTTCTGATGCTTTCCAGTTCATGTTCTGATTCTGCATGACCATCTTCTGATTTCTTGCCAGAACATGTTCTAATGAAGCCATCCAGAACTTTCCGAGTCAGTTGCTTCTGAGCGCTGATTTATGCATACTCTTTATATATTTCCTGAAATGGAAAATGCAAAGGATTAGAGTACCACATTGTCTTATACAAAATTCATACATAATGTTATCATCAAAACAAAGAATATTGATCAGAACATTTCTTGTTCTAACAATCTCCCCCTTTTTGATGATGACAAAAACATATATAATTGATATGAATTTGTATCCAAAATATCCGATGAACAAAGACAATTACACAGTTATAGCATAAGCATATAATCAGAGTGTGTGAATATGTCTCCCCCTGAGATTAACAATCTCCCCCTGAAATTAATACTAGAAGAATTCATAAATAAAGGACTTCCCTGAGTATTTTTCCATTTCAGTTGAGACTTTCACGTTGAATAGAACTTCAGAACATTCAGAGCTTCTCTTCAGAGCTTCCATTGGACAACTTCAGAACTTTGAATTTCTCTTTGTGATCACTTTTATCAGAACTCTTATGTCTTCGGTCTTCTATGTATCTGATCCATCAGAACTTTGAGACTTTATGCATTAGAGCTTCTGGGTTTGATCACAACATTTCTTGCTTCTGGACTTGAAGCTTCATAGCACTCAGCTTGCTTCAAATCTTTAAGAGCTTTAGAATTGCTTTTCCCCATGTATTTGCTTCTCATTTTGAGCTTTGTCCAGAATATCACATTCCTGCAACAACTATCAAAGACAGAAAACTTGCAATATATTTGTTAGGAATGTTGAGACTTAAGCCCAGCAACTGATATTATAAATCAATATTCAATTATCACATTTCCCCCTATTTGTCATAACATCAAAAAGCATAAAAGATTCAGATGAAAAGACACACAGAGTGAAGAAAGAAAAAGATATTTCATTAATTAATCAGAAGATAAGAGAATACAAAAGCAGATGCAGACAAGCAGATGCAGAAACAAAGTAAACAAACTAAGACACAAGACAGACTACGACTGGCTAAACTTAGAAGTTAAGACGGCCAGAAGGTTCTTAATCTCAAAAGTGTACACAATTTGCTTCTTAGTAGCCTCTTCTTGAGTCTTCATCCAAGACCTGATCTCAGCATTGGTGTTATCTTGCTTGTCCAGACGACTAGCCAAGGTAGCTTGATTCTCTTGGAGCTCCTTCATAGTGTTCATCAGAACCGAAACAGAAGAACCAGCAGAAGCAGCATCAAAGCTGTTATCTAGAACAGGATGATTTGCATCAGCTTCAACCATTTGAACATCTTCATGATTTTTCTCAACAGGAATATCTTCAGCAGGATGCTCTAGGCCTTGAAGAATTTCAGCCAGATTCTCTGGAGCAGTTGCAGCTCAGGTTCTGGAGGATAATCAACTTCTGGATAGACCATTTCAGGAGCCTTTTCCATAGGATTCTCCCTGAACCAGTTGAACAAAGCTTGAAAATCTCCAATCAGAACTTTGTATGGATGTGGCTTCCACACAAAAATTTCTAGAGGATTCTCTTCTTCAAGTTCATCAACAAACAGTTTCTCTTCCAGAGGCTTCCAGTTGGGAATGGGGTGATAGTACTTGCCATCATCATACTGCAGAAAGAATCCAGAAGGACCAGGAGCAGCAGCTAAACACTCTTTTTGAAGATCCAGAAAGTCAACTTGAATCTCTCTTCCAAAAGCTCTCTAGAGCTTACCAGCAGCTACATGATCCAGCTTGGAATCATGAGCAACCTTCAGAACATCTAAACCTGTCCTGACCTTGTTAGATAAAAAACTCAAAACTTGCATCAACAGAAGGTCTTAGAGGTTTAGTTCTGGGAGGTGAGATGGGAGTTTGAAGATTGAGAGAAGAGATTGGCTTATTTGGGTGAGAGAAGGCATATGGTTGAGAAACTCTATCAAGAACAAATAATTTTTCTGAAGAGGGCGGTTGAGAGGATTCAGCTTCATTGTCAGAGTTCAAGACTAAGACAACTGGGTCAGAAGTTGGTTTATTCTTACGGGTATATTTTTGCATGAGGTTTGAGAATGAATCAAAATGAGAGGATTCAGATGAGGTGAAATTGCAGAACACAGCAGTGTCTACATGAGCATAGTTGGAATGTGGAGGAGGTTGAGAAGTGGATATAGTGGCGTGAGGAGGAATGATGGTGTTTAGAGGCGTGGCTTCAAAGATAGGTTCAGAAACAGGGGGTTCAGAATCAAGAATAGGCGATTTTCCTTTAGACTTAGGTGTAGGAGAAGGGGTAGGAACTTTGGTGGTTGGAGGTGGTTTAGCAGGGGCTTTTTTTGGTGGAATTTCTGGGGTAGCTTCTGTTGATACAAAATTTGGATTTAAAACAGGAGCAGAACCAGGTTCAGAAATTACAATACCTGAAGGTCGTTTCTTCTTCCTAGCAGGTCCTTCTCCAACAGTTTTCCTTTTCTTCTCCTTCTGTTCAACTATCTTCTTTCCTTTCAAGTCTTCCTTCTTCTTTTCCTTTTCCACTTCTTTCTTCTCTAACTTCTTTTCTTCTTTTTTTTTCTTCTTCTTTCTTTTTCTTATCTTTCTTCTTTTCCTTCTTCTTTTCTACTTCTCTTTCTTCCCTCTGTTCCTTCTTTTGTTCTTCCTTCTTTTCTTCTGCTTTCTTATCTTCCTTCTTCTGTTCACTGATTGTTGGAAGATCTAACTTTCTTTTTGTTCTTCTTTCTTTTTCTTGCACTACTTCTGGAACTTGAGTAGCAGTAGTGGCAAGTTTGTGCTTGCTTATCCAAATAGGACCACACTCAGAACCTACTTCCTTGTGCATAGCAATGTATTGAACATTCACTTCTAGAAGTTCGTTTATGAAGAACAACTCGAAGTCAGCCAGAGCAGGACCTCTTCTGGACCTAACTTCAGTGTTCACTTGGGGAGAAGTACCAATAGATTCAATTAAGCCCATCTTCTTGAGAGTACGAGCTTTCATGGTGCTTCCAATAACTGTGTAAGGATCCTTGATAATTCCAGCTTTCTCCAGATCCTCAACAATCTTTGTTTGAACCAGAAGATCTGTGATGATTCTTCCAAAAGGAATAATATTCCTCTTGTACTTAGGGTTCTTCATTCTGGATTCATCTCTAGAATCCTTCACATGGTGCCACATGTGGTTGAAGATGATGAACGGAAGATCCACTTTTTCCATTTTACCAATGCAATACAAAATGTATAGTTGGTTCTTGCTGACATAATTTGAAGAAACGATTGCCTTTCTGTGGTAGATGCAACCCAGAAGAATGTTAGCCATGATTCTGTAAGAAGGCTTCATTTCCTTTATTTCTGTAGATTCTTTTCCGTCCTTGTAGATTATTTATCTCTGTTCTTCCTGGAACAACTTCAGATACACCCTCAACAGTCTCCAACCCAAACAACTTCCTTAGAAGATTTTCTATGATGGAGATGCGTTCACCATGAACGACTGAGAGAATGGCCTTTGGCATGACTGTTGCATGAACCCAGAATTCTTTCACCAAATCTGGATATACAGGACCACACAAACCATAAAAGAACGCTTGCCATCCTTGAAAGGTCATGGCCTCCTTCAGATGAATATCATGTGCTTCCAGGTTATCAAAATCAACCATTATTTTGCAGATAACCTCTAGTTCGTTCAAGGGAATAGAACACGTTTCCTGTGCAACAAGAAGTTGTTGCTGTTGATCTTGAATGTGTTGTTGAGAAGATGAACCAATTTGAGTCTTTGAGGAAGAAGCCATTGAAGCACTACTGAGATTACTGGGTTTCTTTTTAGGGTTTTTGAATAGAGAGAAGAAGAGGCAGAAATGCATAAACAAGAAACTTATGAAAGCGTGAAAAGAGGGAAAACGAATATGAGATGTGTTTAAATAGCCACGGACGCGAAAAAAAATGCAATTAAATTCTGAGAATGAACAGTTACAAAATGCATAGAATCAAATGCATTTAATGTTGAATGACGTTAGGAGAGATAACGTGAGATTTGAAATGATTTGCACACTTACCTAGGGCGGCGTCTCATCAACTGCACGCATGCTTGTCCCTTCAGAATGAACATGTGTTCATCATCTGGAATAGCTGGTGACAACTGTTTTGCTTTAATAGAAATTTTGAATCAACATAGAAATATGAAACGCTAGTAATAACAGAATCAAAATATCTAAATGAACAACATATCCAGAACATCTGATACAAAAATAAATAAGCATTTCAAATCTATTCCATATATCAGATCTTCTCATCCTTTCATTCTGGGCATAAATCCATACTAATATTCTTCAGAATGAACTTAAACCTATCTTCAGCAAGGGGTTTTGTGAAGATATCAGTCCACTGATGTTCTGTATCCACAAAGTTTAAAGAAAGAACACCCTTCTGAACATAGTCTCTAATGAAGTGATGTTTAATCTCAATATGTTTAGCTTTGGAATGTAAGATAGGATTCTTAGATAAAAAAATAGCAGAAGTATTATCACAGAATATAGGAATGTTACTCTCATATATCTGATAATCTTCTAGCTGACTCTTCATCCAGAGCATCTGTGTACTACATCCAGTAGCAGCAACATATTCTGCTTCTGTAGTAGAGAGGGCAATTGTGGCTTGTTTCTTGCTGTACCAAGAGATCAGATGACTTCCCAGAAACTGACAGCTTCCAGAAGTACTTTTCCTTTCAACTCCATCTCCAGCGTAATCAGCATCACAATATCCTACTAAGTTGTATTCTTCAGATCTTCTGTAGACTAAACCAACATTAGTAGTACCTTTCAGATACCTCAGAATTCTCTTAACAACAGTTAAGTGATATTCTCTAGGATCTGATTGGAATCTAGCACACAGGCATACACTGAATAAAATATCAGGTTTAAAAGCAGTAAGATATAGAAGAGATCCAATCATACCTCTGTAGAGCTTCTGATCTACCTTCTTACTTACCTCGTCCTTACCTAATACACATGTTGGATGCATAGGAGTCTTTGCTTCTTTGCTTTCTGAAAGATTAAACTTCTTCAAAAGTTCTTTCACATACTTGGTTTGATGAAAATAAGTTCCTTCAAAAGTTTGATTAATCTGGATCCCAAGGAAATACTTGAGTTCTCCCATCATGCTCATTTCAAACTCTACCTACATAGACTTAGCAAACTCATTTCCAAGTGTAGCATTAGATGTTCCAAATATGGTATCATCAACATATATTTGACAAATTAAAATATCCTTTTTAAAGGTTTTACAGAAGAGAGTTGTATCCACTTGTCCTCTAGTGAAACCATTATCTAGAAGGAAAGAACTTAATCTTTCATACCAAGCTCTGGGAGCTTGTGTAATACGGTGAACTGACTTTTATATCGAAATGTTGCGGTAAGCAAGAGTCGCCACCGACTTTTATTTTATCCAAATAAATAGAAAGGCTAAAAGAACAGGAAAAACCTTTTCAAGAAAATAGGGTTCGGGGGGTAATTATGCAAAGGGAAGGTGTAAGGCACCCTTTGCATCCTTAGTTTTCCATGGGCTCTTAATTGCTTTGCTCGTTTTGAAAACCAAAGGTTTAGAAATGTAGAAGAAGAGAATATGGACTTTAGCTCGTAAATGAGCGTAGCCATTTTGAAGGTTTATGAGAAAGAATATGAAAATGTTTTAGCCAGAGCAAGGCAATTAGGGGCAAATTACCTGGTTAGATGAAAAATGTTCTTTTAGCCCTTCAGGGCTATCCATACCATAGGAGGGTAAGGAAGTCCTTTGATTTGGAGATTGAAGGATCGTCGAATTATCGTTCGCCATACGACTGTCCCATGTCATAGAGGGGCAGGCAGTCTAAGGGAAGGATCAGAATAGCCATCTTCGTTAGGCAACCAGAGGATATCTCAGCACTTCGTAGGCAACTTCGAGGGACCAGATCATATTTAGCGAATCGAAGGCAGCATCATTAGGGACTTATGATCTTGAGAATGAACTGAGGGCAACATTGCTGAGTTATCCTCGTATTCGAGGGACTTTGGCTATTCTGCATTAAAACACAAGGCAACAGGCAACAGGCACCAAGGGGGTTACCAAAAAGTGTGCGTGGGTGCAACAATCACGTGATTAAATTCAGAATAAGTTATCTTGTAACTAGGTGATTCTAATTCAGTTCAAGGTTATCACTCCCTAGAATTACTAACCACGCAAGTTAATCAGAAAAGTTAAACCCTAATTACTATTACAACCTCAGAGCAGTTACATAATAAAGCAAAAGGGTTTGTGGGAAAACCACAAAAAAAGAAATAATTAAGTAGATGATAAGTTCAGGGTTACCAAAGGTTTGAGCTTTAATCGATCTGGTTAACCCTGCAAATTGGAAAAGGAAAAAGACAAAAAGGAGTGAGTGTAGGCGGAGTTCATTATCATTTGAGGTTAATTTTAAATAAAAAGCGTAAAATAACAAATATTTAAATAAGTGTAAAATCAGGACTTAGCTTTTGATCTGATATGGCGCGTAGGCGGATGATCTTTGATTAACCCTGACCATTAGGCATGAAGAAGAGAAATCTTAGTGCATTAACTGATCTACAACCCTGGTTTACCGGGACAAACCAGGGTTAAAACCATAAGGCATGAAAAAAATAATAATTTAAATAAACATTTGAGGTTAAGAATATCGTAAGTTCGACTAAAAATAACAATTAAATAATTATTGGATGTAAATCCTAATTATTTAATTGATTAGAAGTATGTATGAAAATAAAATTGAATTTTAAATATATAAACAAACATTAATAGAATTACGAAGAAAAATCGAATTTTCGATAAAAAATAAATAAGTATGAAGTTATTATATATACAAACTAATTTATTAAAATAAAAATATGAATAATAATAATTGTAATAAAGAAGAAAATAAGAAGACAAAATAAAATTATTTATAGAATTAAAATTAAAAGAAATTAGAATAACTCAGCTTGGATCAGGTGTGGTTTGTCCATGATGGTATTTGGTGAGACTTCAATCCTGTAGGCGTCAGATCTGGCACTGAGGAGATCTGATGGTTGATATTGGTGGGTGCCTGGAAGTGCATGATACACCTGGCTTGGCTGGACGCACTGGATCTGTAAGTAAACACATATATTGAATGGATAAAAAATAATGTCGCCTGCAGGTATCGAACCCAGGCAATCTTACTCAACCACCAACATCTTTCACCACATGCGCTATTGTTGTTAGTTGTTTAAAATACCAATCAAATATGTTATATAACAATAATTTAATTTCAAAAATATAAAAACGCGCGCCCAGCCCAAAGGAGTCGTCTTCCTCGTTTGAGACTCTGGTCCACTCTGCGACATCAGACCACGACTTTGCTACGATTTCACTCGTAGTTAACTCCCTGTAACACATAAAATCCCAAACACCATGAATAAATCCCAGGCTAATACAGATTTCGCTCAAGAACCGCGTTCTAAACACGTTGACGCCGTTAGATTTGATTAATTTCATTCCTATATGAAACCCCTAATTCTTCATTCAAAAACCCTAGCCATGGCAGATTATTGTTCCCGCAACAAAACTTAAATTAAAACACCCAGAAACGATTTATACATTAGTGTGAATAAGAATATGGCATTATATCATGTTTATGGCGCATGAATGGTATAGTTTGAAACGAGAAAGAAATTCGCAAACCGTGGTGATGGTGAGCATGAATACGATTGTTCCAGACTCGTGTGAGTATTGGAAAAGATTCCTGGGATTGCTATGAAGCTTAAATGGTCCTTAAAATCCTTTGAATCCGCCTGCAATTCCCAGATTGTCTCCCACTTTTTCTGAGTTTTTTATGCGCTTGAATGGTGATCCTGAGCAGCCAAAAATCGTCCCCAAGCATATGAGCCTTGCAGTCTCTATGGGTCGTGCATGGGCTTAAGATAGGGATTATATGAAAAGAAAATAGGCCCATTTGGAAATATTTGGAGTTTTGGACCTTTTCTCTTCAAACATGCCCTTGGAAATAGGTGAACTTGTGTACCTTTCCATTTCCTCATACTTCAACATTTTTCCAAGTTCTTGGACTTTTTAGAAACCTTGAAGAGTCCTCTATCCAATGTTTTTGGTCTCATGTCAAAATAATTTCCATGCTCCTTGTGTGCTCTTTTGAAAAAATGACTTTTGGTTGACTTTTGAAAAGGACCTATAATGTTTTGATCCATATCTCCCAAATGAAGCGTTTTTAGACTTGGCATGTGAGAGACAAAATTGTAGAGAATTCAATTTCCCTCAAATTGAGATTTGGGTGGAAAATTTCTGATGTTCCATGTGGGAGTTATGGTTGGTCAAAGTTCAGTTGACTTTCTCCTATGAAAACCCTAATTTAGAAACTTTTGAATTTATTGATTTCTGATCTTTCCTTGATGAACCATGATCAATTCTTGATCAAATGGTGAATGATACTTCAAGATAAGAATGTTGACAAAAAATCAGGAGTTTTGACTGTACTTTGACCACAGTCGACTTTTACGCCAAATCAGTCGATTGTTGACTGTTTGAACTGTTGACTGGGCAATCTTGAGAATCAGAGTCTGAAACTTGGCATGAGGACCCTTTGAAGCATATGAGAGGCCATGGGATCCATTTGAGGTCTTAGAACTTGATTTTACTTTGAGAAATTCAAAACCCTAGTTTAGAGGTTGCTATTTAGGAGAGAGACTGCATGCTTCCTTCTTGTGTATCTTTGAGCATTTGAAAGTCAGATGGATTGAAATATGAATAAATATGATGGGAAAATTTTGGGGTATGATAGCTTGCTTCAGGCCATATAATGATTTCTTTAATTTGAAAACATGTTCTGGAGACTTAGAGTCTTCAAAACCAGGAGGTTGGTGGACATATACTTCTTCATCTATATAACCATTTAAGAAGGCACTCTTAACATCCATCTGATATAGAGTGATGTTATTCTAAGTGGCAAATGAAAGTAATAAGCGAATAGATTCTAACCTGGCCACTGGTGCAAAGGTTTCTGTATAGTCAATGCCTTCTTGATGACTATAGCCCTGAGCAACCAGTCTGGCTTTGTTTCTTACAACTTCTCCTTTCTCCCTTAACTTGTTTCTGAAGACCCACTTTGTTCCAATGATGTTAAATCCTTTTGGTCTTGGAACCAGATCCCAAACATCATTCCTTGTAAACTGATTTAGTTCTTCTTGCATGGCAATTATCCAGTCACCATCTTCCAGAGCTTGATCAATAGAAGTTGGCTCGATCAGAGATACTAGACCAAATTGATATTTTGCAATGTTCTTAAGGAATGCTCTTGTTCTGGTAGGATCATCTTTCTTTCCAATGATAACATCTTCTGGATGAGCAGAATTGAGTCTAGAAGATCTTCTGGGTGTTGGCTCTTCAGATATTCTGAGATTCTCTAAAGAGGCTGCAACTTGATCTTCTGAAACTTTGCTTCTGGTTTCTTCTTGATCTGAGTTAGAGATTTCTATATCTGCAAAATTCTCAAACTGCTTTGGCTTTTCAAGACCAAGCTTATCATCAAATCTGATATTGATTGATTCTTCAACTACAAGAGTTTCAGTATTGTATACCCTGTAGCCTTTTTAGCGTTCAGAATATCCAAGTAGAAAGCACTTCTGAGCTTTAGAATCAAACTTATGCAAATGATCTTTAGTATTCAGAATATAGCATACACATCCAAATGGATGGAAATAAGAAATGTTGGGCTTTCTGTTCTTCCACAATTCATAAGGAGTCTTATTTAGAATAGGTCTTATGGAGATTCTATTCTGAATATAACATGCAGTGTTAATTGCTTCTGCCCAGAAATGCTTAGCCATATTGGTTTCATTGATCATGGTTCTAGCCATTTCTTGTAGAGTCCTATTCTTTCATTCTACAACTCCATTTTGCTGTGGAGTTCTAGGACAAGAGAAATTATGGGCAATACCATTTTCTTTGAAATAAATTTCAAAGAATCTGTTCTCAAATTCACCACCATGATCACTTCTGACCTTTATGATTTTGCATTTCTTCTCAGATTGAATCTGAGTGCAGAAGTCAAAGAACACAGTATCTGACTCATCCTCGTGTCTCAAGAACTTTACCCAAGTCCATCTACTATAGTCGTCTACAATGACTAATCCATATTTCTTCCCTCTGATTGATGCTGTTTTGACTGGGCCAAAAAGATCAATGTGCAGAAGTTCTAGCGGCCTAGAGGAAGAGACAACATTTTTAGACTTGAATGCAGGTTTTGAAAACTTCCCTTTCTGACATGCTTCGCAAAGAGCATCTGATTTATATTTCAGATTAGGGAGTCCTCTGACCAGATTAAGTTTGTTAATCTGAGAAATCTTTCTCAAACTAACATGACCTAATCTTCTCTTCCAGACCCACTTCTCTTCACTAACAGATATAAGGCAAGTAACCTTTTGATTCTTAAGATCAGAAAGATCAATCTTATAAATGTTGTTCTTTCTCTTGCTTGTAAATAGGATTGAGCCATCCTTCTGACTAATAGCTTTACAAGACTTTTGATTGAAGATAATGTCATAACCATTGTCACTTAATTGACTTATGGACAATAAGTTATGAGCTAATCCATCTACTAAAAGAACACTAGTTATAGAGGGAGAGTTACCAATACATATGGTTGCAGAGCCAATGATCTTGCCCTTTTGGTTCCCTCCAAACTTAACTTCTCCAGCAAATTTAAGCTCCAGGTCTTGGAACATAGACCTTCTTCCCGTCATGTGTCGTGAGCACCCAGAGTCCAGGTACCATGACATGTTTGCCTTTGTCTTTTGAGCCTTGAAGGAGATCTGCAATAGGAATTATCTTTTCCTTAGGTACCCACATTCTTTTGGGTCCTTTTGGGTTAGTCCTTCTCAAGTTCTGATTGAACTAAGATTTAGCATGAGGTTTAACATAAGATTTTCTATATTGTGTAGCAACCTGTTTCTTGGTGTGTGTTATGTGGAGACTCTTAGCATGTAATGTGTGCCTAATATCATGAGAATGGCCATACTTGAACTGATCATACAGAGGTTTGTATGTAATAATCATCTCATCAAGAGGTTCAAGGTTATATGGGGTTTCACCCTCATAGCCTATGCCTATTCTCTTGTTTCCATTTACACCATATATCATAGAGGCTAGCTGACTTCTACCTATACCTCTAGATAAAAACTTTCTGAAACTCAAGTCATATTCCTTTAGAATATTGTTCACGCTTGGAATAGACTTTTCTGAACTTGAAGATGATTCAGCATCTTTAGATAGTTTTAAAATTTTTTCTTTAAGTTCAGCATTTTCTATTTCAAGTTTCTTAGTTTCAGATGCAAAGAGCTTTTTCAGCTTTTTGTATTTGATACTAAGTTGAGCCTTGATTTCCAGAAGTTCAGTTAAGCTGAAAACTAACTCATCTCTAGAAAGTTAAGAAAATACCTCTTCAAAATCTGAGTCTGATGTAGATTCTGACTCTTCATCAACAGTGGCCATCAGTGCTATGTTTGCCTGCTCGTCTTTAGAGTCTGACTCTTGATCAAAAGAATCTGAGTCATCCCAAGTAGCCATAAGAACTTTCTTCTTTTCAAATCTTTTCTTGGGCTTTTCTCTCTGAAGCTTTGGACATTCATTCTTGTAGTGTCCAAGATCTTTACATTCATAGCACGTCACCTTCTTCTTGTCAAATCTTCTATGTCCAGAAGATTCTCCTTTTTCAGGCCTTTTGAAGTTTTTGAAGTTCTTGAACTTTCTCTGCTTGCTTTTCCAGAGTTGATTTACTCTTCTGGATATTAGAGATAGTTCATCTTCTTCTTCTTCTTCTTCTTCTTCTTCTTCTTCTTCTTCTGAATCTTCAGAATCTTCTTCTTCAGCCTGAAAAGCGTTAGTGCATTTTTTACTATTAGATTTTAATGCAATGGACTTACCTTTCTTATGAGGTTCATTTGCATCCAGCTCAATTTCATGACTCCTCAGGGCACTGATGAGCTCCTCAAGAGACACTTCATTCAGATTCTTGGCAATCTTGAATGCAGTCACCATGGGTCCCCATCTTCTGGGTAAGCTTCTGATGATCTTATTTACATGATCAGCTTTGGTGTAGCCTTTATCTAGTACTCTCAATCCAGCAGTAAGAGTCTGGAATCTTGAAAACATTGCTTCAATGTTCTCATCTTTCTCCATCTTGAATGCTTCATACTTCTGGATTAGAGCTAAGGCCTTTGTCTCCTTAACTTGAGCATTACCCTCATGAGTCATCTTTAAGGATTCAAAGATATCATGAGCTATTTCTCTGTTTGTTATCTTCTCATACTCAGCATGAGAGATAGCATTTAGCAATATGGTTCTAGACTTGTGATGATTCTTGAAGTCTTTCTTTTGAGTATCACTCATGGCTTGTCTAGAAATCTTGAAACCTTGAGCATTTACATGATATGTGTAACCATCCAGCACTAGATCCCATAAGTTACCATCTTGACAAAGAAAGTAACTTTCGAGTCTATCTTTCCAATACTCAAATTTTTCACCATCAAAGACTGGTGGTCTATTGTAGCCATTGAAACTATTGCTTCCATTACCATAGTTGTTTTGTTCAGGAGTAGGAGTAGATGAAGTTGTTTCAACAGTTTTAAATTTGTGTTTTTCTCCCTGGATCTTTTGTCTAACACGGTTAAGTGCTTGCACCTAGAACCGGCGCTCTGATGCCAATTGAAGGATAGAAAAGTACTTAGAAAGGGGGGGGGGGTTGAATAAGTGTAACTCAAAAACTTGGAAGATAAAAACAATCAACACAATGATTTTTATCCTGGTTCGTTGTTAACCAAACTACTCCAGTCCACCCCTTTAGAGTGATATACCTCAACTGAGGATTTAATCCACTAATCCAACTGATTATAATGGTTTTCCACTTAGATACCCTCTAAGTCTTCTAGAGTCTACAGATCACAACTTGATCACTCTAGGAATCCTTTTACAATCAGTGTAAAAATAAAGTTTACAAGAGTTTGATGCTTCTAATAAAGCTCTAATCACAACTGTGATATTTCTCTTAAGTTCTAAACTTAACACTCACTAAATATTACAAGAGTTTGTGACGTTGAAGATGAAGTTCGTAAGCTTTTGAATTTGACAACGTTTCTGTATATTTTTCTCAAGTTTTGTCTTCAGCTTCTGGGCAAAACTTCTATTTATAGGCGCTGAGAGGAAATGACCGTTGGGATGCATTTAATGCTTTGCGTGAATAGTACAATGCTACATTTAATGTTTCACACTTTTGTCAACTACCTCGAGCCTTGCTTTAGCTGCTTTTACAGACTTTGCCTTTTGTAGCTTCTAACGTTCCTTTTGTCAGTCAGAGATTAGACAGTACAGCCTTTCATCTTGTACTTTCTTTCCGGACTCAGATTTTGTAGATAACAACATTTGAATATCAAAGCCATCAGCTTTGGTGCAAAGCATCTTCTGTCTTCTGACTTTGAAGAGCTTGAGCGTGATACCATCAGAACTTCAGAGCTTGTTCTTCTGACTTCCAATCTTCTGATGCTTTCCAGTTCATGTTCTGATTCTGCATGACCATCTTCTGATGTCTTGCCAGAGCATGTTCTGATGAAGCCATCCAGATCTTTCTGAGTCAGTTGCTTCTGAGCGCTGATTTGTGCATACTCTTTATATATTTCCTGAAATGGAAAATTCAAAGGATTAGAGTACCACATTATCTTATAAAAAATTCATACATAATGTTATCATCAAAACAAAGAATATTGATCAGAACATTTCTTGTTCTAACAAGTATAACAAAGAAATCAATGTAAACTCAAATGATAATGGATAAAAGGATGTTTGTACCTTTGGGATCATTTCATGTATGAATGAATATGATATGATGATGGATGGATAAGTATCTCATGCATGTGGTTAGTAAACAAAGTATATACAATGATAATACTATGAATAAAGTTCAAGTGTACAAGGATAAAAATTAACAAGTATATGTACAAAGACAAAGAAACATATCAAAGCTACAAGTTATATCAACAAGGTGAAGCTAAGGATTAAAGTTTTCAATTAGGCTTTTTAGCAATTAGGGTTTTAGAATCACATCTAAGCCTAATTGATTTTTTAATGACTAAAGTACTATACCCTAAAGGAGAGTAAGTCTAAGGGTGCATGATATTGTCAAAGAGAAATTAAACTAACCCTAAAATAATTCACATAAAAATATACAAGAGTTTACTTGGTGAAAATAATGAAAGGAAATGATTTTTAAAAGCTTTTAAAACATGAAAAGGATTTGCTTTTGATTTAATTTTTAAATGATAAAATAAACAATATTTTTGGATTTTTAATTTATATTAGTAAAATAGATAACATAAATGAAGAGTGTACAAAATTTGGAGTAAAAATGGTTTAATTTACTATTTTAAACAAATTATTCAAGTTGGTTAAAAAAGGTAAAAGAAATTAGTGATTAAAAAATAGGTTTTGTTGCCAATAAGGTTTGAACTCATGCCTTCTTGCTTACAGTTTAAAATAATAGCCACTGGGCCAACGTGCTTGGTATGTTAAAAAATGGGCTTGGTTCAATAAAACTGTAACTTAAACAGGAATGCATAAAACCAAAATAAATCACAAAAGTCTAGGGCGAGGGGGATTCGAACCCAAACCTTGGGCATGGCAAGTGACTTAAAGCATGCTGTTAAACCAATGGGGTAACAATGTATTCAATAAAAAACACGCATCTAGTTAATTATATTATAAACTCAGTTTTGAAAATGAAGAGATGACGCCATGGCCATCATCATCTTCGTTGAAACAAGAACAACAACCTCCATGGTTGATTTTCCAATTCCTTCATTTCTCAACTATTTACAAAAGTGTAAACATGAAAGTTGCTTGAAATTTTATCAAGAATCCAACCATATAACTTGTTTCAATTTATTATAAACATAAATCATTAATTTCTAAAAAAACTCTATGAACCCTAAAATTTCAAACTGAAATTAAATGATGGATATGCACAATCAATCCCTAAAACCTTAGGGCTTTTATTCCCTACATTATGCTGAGTAGAAAGGTATCAAGTTTGGTTGAAAATAATTCCTCTATCTATGAGTTCAAAGTTTGAAATTTTACCTCTGAAGTGAGAATCGATTTCAACAATGGAGGTGTTACAGAGTTGTGCCAATGATCTGGCTAACTTCCTTGTACCTCAGGGAAGCTAAATGAAAGCTTACTTGAGCTTGAACAAGCCTGGAACTCAGAACCCGATATCACCTACAAAACAAGAAATTTAAAATGGAAAACTTGATTCCAGGTGTTACAGTTGTTGATTAATTATTTGGATAGTTTCTATATGATATATAGAAGGTATCTAGATTAAAAGATTGGACAATGTTTGATTTTGGTGATAGTTTGAAGGTTAAGGCTTCAAAGATCTCTTTAATGGAGTTTCAATGGTGTTTTTTGGTTTGGGATGTTTTTGAGGGTGGTGGAGATGATGAACAACTCACAAATGATGTGTGGAAGCTATTGGAATGATTGGTTGATACTCAGAACCTCTAGAACTCAAAATGACTCTAAGAATGCAAATGACACAAAAAATGGATTTCAAGTGAGAAGGTGACTTTAGGATTTCTTATGTGTTTGATGCAATGAAAAATGACCTCTATTTATAGGCCAAAATTAGGGTTTGTGGGTGAAGGAATTAGGTCAAAAGGCTTTGTGGTTTGAAAGTTGTGCTATCTTGCTTCTTCATGAAGAAAAGTGAAGTTCATGGTTCCAAGAGCAAGGTACAAGTTCAAACATGCTTGTAATGACTTTCTATGCATATTGGGGGCTTGCTTGTTGTGTTTTTGGTGCAAAGGGAACAAGTTAGAGGCTTAAGACAAGTTAACTTGGTGATTAAAGCATTTTTTTCAAAATGGAAGTGTGATCTTTATGCCATAAGTGGAATGAAACTTTGAACAATTCATAAAACACATGGATCATAGCTCAAAAGAAAGTGAAATCATATGATTTTAGTGTTTCAAACAAGTTATAGGAGCTGCAAGAAAGGAATCTTTCATCTGAAATGGTTTTGGTTCATAACTTCTTCATGTTCATGGTTTTAATTCAAGTGTTATGGTGCCTTCTTCACAAAATCATATCTCATAGCTCAAGTGATGAAATTCCATGCTAGTGGTCTCTTTATAAAGCCCTTGTTACATAATTAAATCCACTTGTTAAAAGTTTTCTCAAACTCATTTTGAATCTTGGTGAAAAATGACCACAAAGTTGGAAGAAATCTAGGTTAAAACACTTAAAATGTCTTCTAAGTTTTTTGACATAAACTTCTTGATCCAATATCTCTCAAATAAATCACTTTTTGAAGAAATGTTATAAGTGGCAAATTTGTTTGTTTGATCAAGATCTACAACTTTCATCTTGGGAGATATTTGAGTTTGTAGGTGAATTTTAAAGTTCCCAAAATGAGGTCAAAGACACTTAAAAACCCTAATTTTGACTTTTGTTGATTTTTTGATTCTTGATTGATTTTCTTGATCAAATTACTTTAATAATCATATGTTGATGATTTTGATCCTCAAAAGTCCATACTTGACCAAATTTCTCAAAAGTCAAAGGTTGACCTACACAGTTGACTTTTTCCAAATGAACTGCAATCTTGTGGATTCCAATTGAATCAAGCTCCCCTCTTCAAATGGATGATGTGAGTGGATTGTAATATTGAATTGTATATCCTTGAATCATAGTTTGAGTCATGGAGCCATATCCTGATTTAAAGTCAACTTCCTAGATGAATTAGGTCAAAACCCTAATTTGTGCACCAGATGAATTTGAAAGTTGTTCATTTTGAATTGAGCCATTCTTGGACTTTGATTTTGATGGGGAAAATCATTTGAGCATATGAGATTACTTGAACTCCTTTGTGGGTTTCAAAACCCTGATCTTGCTTGAACTCCCTGATTAATCACCTGCCTTGGGAAACAAGTAACAAGCAAAACACAATCTCTTTTTGTATATTTTGTTAGTAAATGGAACATAAATAATAATGATGATGATGATAATGATGATAATGACCATGCTATGCACAAAAATGGTGTGGAATCTTAGGATAAAAAATTGGGGTACAACACCTGCCCCTATTTAAGTTCCTGATACCTGAGGAGGGTAAGATGGAATCTTTGTCTCATCATGGTAGGATGGACTTAAATACAAAAGATAGCACAATTTGGGACTCTGAGAGCCCACAATGCTAGAAAACCACATTTATCCCTACACTCTACCCTTACCTTATAGATTTTATTTTAAATTTTTTTTTATCTCTCTTCCATTTAAAATAAACCACTCCCTAATTGCAGCATTGAATTCCGATAAAGAATTAAATTTCATACCTAGTTTAAATTGGAACTCCTTGTTCAACAACTCTTCTCTGAACTTCTCATACTTAGGCTATATTTCATTACCACTATCCTCATGGTCAGAGCTTTCCAATTTTTCACTTTCATAGTCCACATCATGACTTCCAACATTATTAGGATTCCTATTTGACCTAGATCCTAAAATTCTTGAAGGAACAAACATATTCACCTTGGATGGGGATTTCATCTTCTTTGAATTTTTGGAACCCATAACTTTGAATATAAGTGACTTCCTATTTACCTCAACCATAGTATCATGACTTGGTCTTCCACTACAACTTTCAGAAATCCTTAATCTCTTTCACATGTTATTTCTTCTTAATTATCATCAAACCTTATGAAGTTATGCTTCTAACATCAACATCAGTGTTAACATCATCACTACCTTCACCTAATTGATCAACACGAGGCCTTAACACCTTGTTTAGTATGTCTTCAACACCATGTTCAACCCATATATGGCCATTAACATTATTATCAAGGTTGTGATTAGCAGTTTTTTCAGCTTATACATCGTCAATGAAATGAATAAACCCTTCGTCAAGTCATGGTGTCTTTCTTCACACCGCTAGAGGAACCATAATCTTTTGCCAAACGACCTTCACGAACCCCCTATTCTAGTCTCATTCCCATGTTCACCATTTATGTGAAATCACTGGGTGCACTAGAAATCATTCTATTATAGTAAAAAGTGCTCAAGGTTTTAAGGAAAAACTTCGTCATTTCCCTTTCCTCCATTGGGGGAATGATTTTAGCGGCCAATTCGCGCCACCTTTGCTCATATTCCTTGAAAGTTTCGTTTTCCCTCTGAGACATAGCACAAAGTTGATCATGTTTCGGTGTCATACCCACATTGTATTTGTATTAACGGATAAAAGCTTCACCAAGGTCATGGAAAGTACAGATATGAGTATTGTTCAGTCCCATATACCATTTCAGAGCGGCACCAGAAAGACTATCTTGAAAATAATAGATCAATAGAGGTTGATCCTTAGTATGCATTGACATCTTCCTTATGTAATCGCCAAGTGACTGTGCGGGCAAGAGTTCCCTTTATACTTCTCAAATTCGGGCAGCTGGCACTTTAACATTCAGGACTAAATAGAGGTCATTAACTTCCTTCCCAAACAATTCCTTCCCCTAAGGGCTTTGATTTCCTTCTGCATCTCCTGGAATTGATCATCAAAATAATTCATTCTTTCACATGCACCTAGGCTTTCAGAAGGTTCAACATGATAAATAGGCTCATTGTTATGTGGGATACTGAGTACCACAGTAGCGGTGATAGCCATTGTTGCTTTTGGAATGGAAATTCCAGAATTCACTACAAGGATTGATTGTCCAACTATTATAAAATCATAAGGTATACCCCTAGGGAAGCCACTGGCCATGCCATTTTACGTTGCAAAAACTGTAATTGCAGGAATTTGAGTAGTCATAATCTCAAAGATCACCGTATTCTGAACCTGTGCTTGAGTTAAATGAGGAGATGCATGAGGTAGTGGTTGATTCTGAGCATCCACCAGACCTTCAACTAAGGCAGTCAATCTTTCTATTCACGTGCATATAGTTGTTACTTCTTCTCACATATATTGGTTCTCTAACTTAAGGTCTGACATCCTCTTCTGATGATTGGCACGAGTATTGTACCAGTGAAACAACTTGACTATTGGAGAAAGAAAGAGGAATAAGACTCAAGAATTAAGTGCTAAATGATGCATGCAATGCAAAAAATATTTTTCAGATTATTTTTTTAGTTTTCAAGGATTTGAAGAGGCCATAGTAAATGGTAAACATCATAAAGTAATTGAAAACAAACTTCATTTCATTAATAATTTGGAAATATTACAAATTTAAGTACAATAGTCTCAAGAAAGTTCTAAACAGAAAAGTAAAGAAAGCTAAATCCTAAGAATCATACAGATGTCCATGAGAAGAAGAGCCAGGTCCAACTTGTAACTTCTCGGTAAGCTTCTTGATTCGATCCTCCTATCGAGCCTTCTCAACCTGAAGCTTGTCAACCATCTCCTTCCAAGAACTTGAGTCAGAGGAAAATAAATTCCCTTGCCTTATTTTCTCCTCCTTAGCATACTGTTAGTAGTGCATCTTTTTGGTGAAGCTAGTCTTTCTTTTCAATGATCCATCCATCTTGGAGGAAAATTACTTGATCTTTTTCTTCAAAATTTTCATCATAAAGGGACCCCATCACACCCTCTCAAGTTCCGAGGCTTGGAATTTTCTCTTCCAACCATCTCTTGACTTCTTCATCTTAGCCAGGGCTTCCTAAAGTTATTCTATATTCTCGGATAGAATGGAAACATAAGATATTGACTTCTAAGAAGGGTAAGGAATTTTGAGATTAGAAGCCCTAGTACAAATCCATAGGGAGTAAGGTTCTAGAGAGGCATCACCTTTGGTTCCCTATTCTTTGATCTCCTTTCTATGACTTGGGTGCCAAGCACAATCAATCTTCTCTCTGAACTCTTTATTATCCATATCTTCCTGGAGTAAGAAACCCTCTAACAAAATGCTTATTGGTTTGCTACTCAAAGGATACCCAAATTATCGACGAGCCAAGACCAGAGTGTAATTGATGCCTCCTTTTATACAAAGAAGAGGTACATTAGCAAACTCTCCACAACTATAAATGGTGTTCATCCTATTAAAGTAATTATCAGTCCATACAATGTTAGTGTTAGTGAGAGTCATAATATTTTGAAACCACCTTTGTCCTTCCTCGAGATCCTGAAAAGCAACAGACTTCGGCCAGTGGGAAATAAACCATTTTTATATCAATGGTGCACAACAAATGATAATTTCATTTCCATAAGAATTTCTAAGGTGGATGGAGTAATAAGTATCTCCAAGCAAAGTAGGGATTGGGTTTCCTTTCAATAAGATCTTAATAGCATTCATATCAACTAAGTTGTCGATATTCGGAAACTAGAACAAACCAGAGATGAGTAAGGCGAGAATAGACTCAAAAGAATCCATACTCCCTTCACTAGCAAATTAACAAGCTTTACCTATCAAGTACTGAGAAGGAAAACCAAGAATACCTCATTTAGTAACCATATGATCTTCAATCCCATACTTCCTTATATAAGTAACTGATGCAATGACCTGAGATTTAAGATCTTCTTCCAAACAAGTGAGAGGCATCTGAGTAGTGATAGGAAGACCAATGATGCTAGCATACTCTTCCAATGTTGGTACAAGTTGATAATATGGGAAAGGGAAACACCAATACAAAGGATCATAGAACTGAACTAATGTAGCAAGAATTCCTTCCTTCATATTGATTCTCAAAAGGGATAACAATCTTCCATATTTGTGACTAAAATCCTTAGGACTAGCAACTAGGGATCCCAACTTTCTCAACTCTTCTATTTTGGGACTTTTGAAACTGTACTTCCGAGTCTTTCTTCTTTCAAAATCCATATTCAAGGATATCTATGATGTTTACAAAAGAGGTTCCTCAAATTCCTTAAAAACTTGGTTAAAGTATTTTATGAATGTATGCAATGCAAACATGGTTACAAACTTGGTGGGTTCATAGGTTCAACGTCACAATCATGGAGACATGGGTATAACCATCACAAATGGTATGTACTATGGGTTTAACTTGTACAAGTAGTCAGGTTCTAAAAAGGTTCTCGGAGTCATAGATTCACTTTCAAATATTATCGGCTTAATGATTGCTCGCACACCAACAACACTCTTAAGAGAACCTCATCCGAGTGTAGTATCGTGTAACAACTATTTCAATATTTACTTCTTCATAGTTTTCACAATACATCCTAAAAAGGCCAAGGGGTAAATGGGTTCTAATGGTTCCCAGATTCTCAGGCTCTCACTCGAAAGTAACGATGTCTTCCCAATTCCTTGGTAAACAACGATTACCCTCAAAGACGTCTCCACTGAGTGGTGGATCTCCAGTTGACTTTTTTATGATTACTCCTTCAAAATCAACATGACTATACCACACATCCTATCATAAGTGCTTTCAAGTCCGAGTTAGGACTTATCTCACCACACAAGTATCACCAAAGCACCCAAAAGATAATAAGTATATCATATAAACAAGTATAGTAACAACAATTATATACATATAACAAAGATAGGCTTTACCCTCTTAAAGATACTGTAGTATCCCCAGTGAAGTTGCCACTTTTATGTAGCAGTGAAAAATTGAGACTAATTCATTGATTGACTTAACTCGTATTTTAGTGAAAGTTGCCACAGCGCTTTATTATTTCCCAAGGAAAAGAGAAAAAGAGCGAAATAAAACCCAAAAAGTTTTTAAACAAAACTAATAAAACAAACAGAGTTCTAGGCTTGAGGGTTGGTTATGAAAAGGGAAGGTGTTAGCACCCTCATCATCTAAGATACTATGTAGGAACCTCTTTGAAAATATGTGTATTTGTTTTAAAGTTTATTATTGTTATTTTGTTTATAAAAGAGTGGGGAGGTGAGAAAAGAATTGTTTTTATTATGCTAGGCAAGATATCGCATCTTGTGCCTACATACCCCTTGAATGCAATAGAGAAGTCAGAGCATTTGTAGTTCCCCTAAAAAAAGCTTTTAAAAGGTAAAGCCAAAATGACAAAAAGGTTTTTAGATGCTAAGTTTTAGAATTACAAAGCATGATTTGATTTGCTAAGAGTTATAAATGTAAAGCATGGTTTTTGAATGTTGAGTTTTAGTAGTACAAAGCATAAGGGTTTTTGAATTGCTAAGTTTTAGAAATGCATAGAAAAGTTTTGAATGCTAAGTTTTAGAAATACAAATAATAAGGTTTAAATTTCTAAGTTTTAAAAGTACAAAGCAAAAGGGTTTGGGCACTAAGTTTTAAAAATACAAAACATAAATAAATGTAAGAAAGAAGTGAGTACCTTGACAATTTTAGTTAATACCATCCCATTCATTTGGATTGGAGATACAAGCAACATCATTTGGATTGGATTGGAGATACAAGCAACATCAATTTTAGTTAATATCCTTTTTGCATTTTTGAGGTTAGTGATGATGCATGAGGATCTCTTAATAAGATGGTGATTATTAAATTATTTTGAATCCAATGAAAATGAAGTGGGATGTTAGGGTAAAAAATTGGGGTATAACAACATCACATACAAAATCATGCATACATGCACAAAATTAGTTTCCAACACACATCCATCCATCCATGATACCATACGCCTTGCTCAGGCATTTTCTCACCTTCAAACTCAGATTTTCACACTTGTACTAACACAATTCCATTTAATCTCACATCTCTTTAAATGTAATCAAAGGTTCAGATTTCTCCTTGTAAAATCACACTGATTGCTCATGAACTCCTAATTAAAATGTGACGTGCATGCATTAGAATCATATCACTAGAATAGTGATGATCATCTATATTCAAGTCATAACATCTCTTTTGGATTTTCAATGAGGCTTTTGAGCTATTTAAATGTCTAATTTCCAACTCTTTGTGTCTTCAAACTTTATTTCAATTTTTTTTAGTATTTTCAACGTCTCATTTCAAACTCTCTGTGTCTTGTTTCCTTGTTTCAAAGTATGTTTTTTTTTTTAAAAATGGATTCAAATCTTTTGTACGTTATCAATGAAAAACTTGTTGATTTCTATTATTTCGATCGTTTTAAACTAAGGAAAGCTGTTAACAAAAAATGTTGAATGGTTACTTTCACATTCTACATGGCTCCATATACACTAATCTCGTTAAAGAGTTCTGGATGAATGTATCTATTGTGCCAGCTAATCCTGATAAAGTCTTTCAGTCCTATGTTAATGGCTCCCATTTCTTCATTACTCCATCACTGATTGTCATATCAATTCAACAATGTCTACTCAACCTGCCTTCGCCGAATTTATGCCAACCAAGATAATCCACCCAATCTTACTTCTCTACTCCCTATTGCAAAATTTTGGTTTCACCTTCTAGTGGAAAATCTCCGCCCAAGAGAAAAATTACTAGAAACACTTAATTGGTATAACAAGAATCTCTCGTACTTCCTCACCTACAACGTCATAGTTAATCTTCCTCTTACCATTTTCAATATCTTGAAGGAAATGATAAGCATTTCTTGGAAGGAAATGATTTTCCTCATACCATATGGAAGAGATCTTTCTGAAGTTTTCTCAATGGATAGTTAGGTGGATTGAGAAGTTTGAAAATGTGGAATAGTTCTCTCTGTTGTCTTCTTTTTTTTATTATCATTGAAATCTTTCCTTTTTCTATTATTGCCTACTTTTATTTATTGATAACAAAGATTTTGCGAATAACTAATTAACAAAGAAAAATAGGGAATCTGGAAAAGACGCCAAGTGATAAATTGTTGAAAATTTTTAAAATGCGGTAAGGAGATTCAATGTGTGATACCTTATAGCTATATTACCTCGATTCTTTAAAATAACCGAGAGAATAGGTTTATTATTTTTTATGTATAAAAAATGGCGCTCACTTATAGCTATATTATCTCGGTTTTAATAACACCGAGGTAAAATGTTGTTTGTTTTAATAAAAAAATCAAACATGGAGCTCCTAGGACATATACTCTCGATTTTTAGCATGTTCGAGATGAAAGCTTCGTCATAAAAGTATTATTTGTTGTAGTGAAAAAGAAACTAAATGCAAGCATTTGGGGAGGCTGGTACGTGTTTCTAGGGTTTTTGCTAACCCTTTCCCTCTAAATGTTACCCGAGCGGGCTTATTGTTAGGTCCAAAGACTTTGCTTCCTTTACACCCCCAACACCTCTGGTATTATTTGTTTGGGCTAATATTTTTTAGCCCATTTGTAATTTAGCCTTGCAATGTTTTTTAACACATCTATCTTTTATTTAATTAGTCTATTAGAATTACTTTGATTAATTAACTTTACAAATTACTTTTAAATTACTTAATTAATTTCATTTAATTGATTAATTTTGTTAGTTGAAGTTTAATTAGTTTAGTTAATTAGTTAAAAACTTTCAAAATTGATTAATTAAACCATTTTATAATAAAATCAATGTGCTTTTTCATAAATAATCCTTCACTTTTGAACTCTTGTTTGCTTAGAATAGAAGTTTGCCTTGTGTGTTTAATTTCTTATTAGTTTGTTTGATATTATTCCTTCTCTTGCTTTATCTTTATAATAAATATTTATGATCAATAAAATAAAAACTTAAAACAAGTCTTTTATCAAATAGTTCAAAAGCCAGTTCATTAACATCAAGCGGTTTCTTCTCAATAAACATTTCACCGCTCCTTTACCCTTTTCATAAATAAATCTCATAATATTTTTCACAACAAAACTTCAAAATCAATTAAATACTTGATCCGACTTCAAGTAACTTTCAAATTTTTTTCAATAAAATAGATTAAACGGACGATCTGGAAGAATTTCCATCCTTTCCCTAAAGTGTTCGAATACAAGATGAATATCTCGATCATTTGGCAATTTTATCCTCTAAACACAATTCAAACTCACGAAGTTATTTCTTGCCCGAGCGCGGAGCTTTCCATCTCCCAAGCGCAAATCTCGATCAAGTTCGAACTCATTTCAAGCAACCAGTCTTTTCCGCCCAAGTGCAACTAGACTCTTTTTCACAAATAAAATCAACCAACAAACAAAAGTTCTCTCTACTAAGAACTACGTAGCCTTGAGTTCTTCATCACACCTGGAGATACGTAGGAGCGAGATCCAAAGTCTCATCAGGCCGAATAATTAAAAACCAAAATATATGCTTTTCTTTTTCTCGCGTAATAATTAGGAAGTAAGTACACATAAGTACACAATGGATGTACGGGTGCTAATATCTTCCTCTTGCATAAATGACTTCCGAACCTTAATTTGATTGCGATGGTCATATTATCCTTTCATTTGCGGTTTTTATCGATACTTCTGTTTCCTTTTTGTAATAAATAAAGTTTGGTGGCGACTTTGTTGTATTTTGAGTGTGCGATGCGCTCGAGTATTTTTTGTGTCGCGAAAATATGATGCATAAGATATTGAAGTCCATGTGGAGGACATCATTTCCAAGTCCTAGATGTAACACCCCAAATCTACCCGGTAATTATAAACAAAAATCAGAGTATAAAAGTCTTAAAACACACATCTCATTTGAGGCGTCACAATTGCGTCTAAAACAAATCACAAACACATGCTCACATAGACAGATACATAGCAAGTACAAAGGAGGGAAACTTAATCTATTAGTCATCAAAAGTCATATATCTATAATATCGCAGCGGAACAACATCGACAACAATATCCAAGTCATGCATGCCAAACATGGGCGACTAAGAATCCAACTTATCTCTATAGGATTTAACAACATAATCCATAAGAGGTAACCATATCCAAACATAATACAAGAAACGGCAAGAAAACAACAATAAGACTCGACATCATCAAAGAAAACTAGACGTCCCCCGAGTGCTACGTATCATAGCATCGACACACTGACACGAGCTAATAGGTATACGACCACTCCACGACATTACCTGCATGTTACCAACAAAGGGTAACATTCAAAGAGAAGGGGTGAGATATCATTCATTATACAGAAACGTATGGTAATATTCAAAGCATAGTAAAGATCATACATATATCACCACTTCTCATCACATAGCATGTTATATAGTTCAATTCGCTAAACATCTAGCAATACAGTAAGATTGTCAACCAACAAGTATAACTGTGGGCCTCCGTTTTTTGCGGGCCATACCTCTGAGCGGGAGAGATACGTGAACTGACTCTTTTTTATCGCTTATGCTTTCGCATTTTTTGAAAATTCACAGAGTCGCCACCGACCTTTTATTTTATCCAATTAAGGAAAGGTTTATAAAAGAAACAGAAAAAAGACCTTTAAGAAATTCTGGGTAAGGGGGTAGGTTATACAAAGGGAAGGTGTTAGCACCCTTTGTATCCATGGTTATCCATGGGCTCTTAAGTTTGCTTAGCTCACTTGTCTTTCGATCACTTTTCAATTGCTTTAGAATGCTCATATGTGGTTTCAAATACTTTTGTAAATTGAATTTGTAATGATCCTTGTGCGGATGTATACAAAATGCTTGTTTATCTTTCGAAAGATGTTTTGAAAAGAACGTTAACTTTGTAATGATCCGTGTTTGGATGTATACAAAATATTGTCTTTTTTGAAAGTTTTGAAAAAACAACAGTGTATGAGAATTTTGGTTGTTTTGATTTGAGCAAGCAAACTAGGAGGTCTACCCTGAGTTGTAAGGTCTTTATCCTTATTTCCTTTAAAAATCTATCCTTTCACCGGATACAAACAAAAGGTTCGATTTTGTACTCGAAACAGTAGAATTTTGACTTTGATTTTGAAAAGAATGAGAAGGGATTACCTTAAGAGGTGCAAATGTGATTTGTGTTTGAATTCAGATATTTTATCTTTGAAGTTAGTGATCTAACGGTTCAATTTTATCTTTGACATACACGCAGTTTATATGTGCTGGAAATTAAAATGCGGAAATGTAAAGTGCGGAAAGTAAATCTACGCTATTACATCGATTGTGCAGGAAATGTAAACTAGCCTATTTACATGAATTTGACATCCTATACATTTATCTAGGAATTTAAATTGCAAGAAAAATAAAAGGGCATGTTTTTTTGGATTTTTTATGATTGATTTTAATTATAATTAATGCATGATTAATTAAATTAAAATGAAGAAAAAAGATGAAAATAGATTTAAACCTAGAAATTAAGTTTAAAATATGTACAAAATATTTGTCAATTAATTTTAAAACAAAACTAATTTTTTTTGGAATTTTTGAAATTGATTTGAAATTGATTAAGCTAATTAAAACATAATTATGCAAATAATTATACAAATAATTAAAACTTAGAGAGAAAATTATTCAAAATATGTATAAAATTAGTTTATAATATATAAACAATATTTTATATAAAGAACAATTTTTTTTATGATTTTTTGATTGGTTAGAGTAATTAAAAAGCAAATATATAAATATATACTAATTAATTATGCAAAATATTGAAATTTTGAAGAAAAATAAAATATTTTTATTTCAGAAAATAATATATTATTTTAGAAGTCTAAAAATATTTTTTTTGTATTTTTTGGATTTTTAAAACTATTTTTAATTAATTTTGCAAAGAAAATTAAAATAAAATAGAAAATAAAAGGATACATGATCAGGTGTGGTATGCATGTGAGCCCATGGTATGGATTGCTGGATCTGGTGCGTTGGATGAGCTGGCTAGTGGAGATCAAGGGCTCAGATCATGAGGGAGCATGATATGATGGTGGGGAACATGTGCTGAATCCAAGGAGATTCAAACTTTCTGACTGGGACCCACAAGTGCACGCGTGGATGGGAAGACTGGTTGACCAGCCATTGATCAAGAGCCACGCAAGCGGAGGGAAGAGTCAGCTTTGACTGACGAACCACGCTTGGACGCGTGGTCGTCTTCAACCTCCGTCTCACTTATTTTTTCAAACAAATAGCGGGGGTTTTAAACCTCCTCTATTTGTACAGTAAAAACGCCATTTTTGGTAGCTTCATCAACCTGCAAAAATAAGCGTTAGGAATAAAAACAAGTGACCCAGATCCCCTAATTAGGATGCTCTGAGTCCAAATATGATGTTAGTTTCGCTGTTTGAGTGTTGTAGCTATAGATTCGATGGAGTTGAAGTTTTAGCACGCATGAACACTTGTTAATGGCATGGAGTGATTCTCACGTGGGAGCTTACATGTTAAGGCCCAGATCTAGCTTATAGGACCTCATAAACTCATTGGAATGATTAGATTACATTGAGGTTGATTAAATATAGGAAAATGAAAATTACTTATGTATGAACATGAAGAACACTATGCATGTGTTACGACTCTCATGGGACCATATTAAGGGTTCATTCTTACTTTATATGATCTTAGAAGATGATTGGAATGATTGTTTTGTATTGATATTGATTGGAATATTGAATTTGAAAATTACAAAGTGTATGGAAATTTTGAGAAATTTGATGAGTTTTCTTGCTATGCCTTGGCTATAATTTCGTGTGTGTCTTGTTGTTGATGTATTCCACTTCATTTATAGGCCAAGAGCTGCTTGGAAGTGAAGCTAAGAGCATTGATTGCTTGGTTGAAAGTTTGATTTTTAAATATTAAAAATCCTTGAATATTTAACCAAGTCCTCCTCTCCTTTACTTCTCTTGCCTTGTGCTTCAATTCTCTGCAGAAAATCAGAGATTCCTTGGGTGAGTCATGCTTGGATTGTAAGCTACCCATTATCCATTCATTTTTCCTTTTAATTTAATCTTAAAATAAGATAAAATCAAGCAAAAAATGAATAAAAATGGTATGGGCTTAGTCTTGGTCGTGGGAGGCCCATAATATTATGGAAATGATGTTTGAACCATGAAAACTTGGCCCCATTTGGAAAAAATACATTTTTGAGCAATGTTGGTTTCATGCATTTTCCCAAAATTTAGCCAACTTCAACAAGGTGTAAATCCCTCAATTTTTGTCATATGAATGAGATCTTTCACTTTTTGGAAACCTAAAAGAGTCCTCTAACCAATGCCTTTGGTCTCATGTCAAAATGATTTTTGATGCTCCTTGTGTGTCCTTTTGAAAAAAGTGTCTTTTTGTTGACTTTGAAAATGACCTGTAATGTCTTTGGTCATATTTTTCAAATGGTGAATGCAATGACCATGGGATCAATTGCATTTGAAAGATAATTGAATTTCCTTCAAAATGAGCTTTGGTTTGAATTTTTTGGATGAAGTATGAGAGAGTTATGACCAGTCAAAGTTGAGTTGACTTTTCAGGCAAAAACCCTAATTTTGAATCTTAGGGTTTTGTTGATTTTTGATCTTTCCTTGATGAATTATGATCATCCAATGATCAAATGATGAATCCTTTTACAAAATATGGACTTTGACAAAAAATTTCATTTTTGACTGTCTGTTGACTTTTTTGGTCAAACGGGTCGTCTGTTGACTGTTTGAGCTGCTGACGGTGCGTCTGAGTGAATTGAAGTTTGAAAATTTGTATGATGGTACTTTGAGAAATATGGATGTGCATGAAATCCATTTGAGGTCTCAAAAACTTGTTTCTCCTGTAAAAACAAGAAAACCCTAGTCAGGGACTGTTTGTGTAGGAGACAGTTAAGCGTATCTGATTTTTGTGCAGTGTTGAGTCTCTGCTAATCGCGTGATATTCAGAAGACTTCTAGAACAAAAATCTTGGAATTTTGAATTGTGAAATATTGATTTGATTGATGGTACAAAACACTGAGAATTGTACTGCCAGCAGTTTGGCTGTCAACTGACTATTCAGGTTGACGTAGCAGTTAGAGTGAAAAATCAACAGTCAAAGTTAATTTTATTTTTTGTTGTTTTTGTTTTTGTTTTATGTGAAAAATGAAAGTTTATTTACATGACTTGTTAAAAAAAACACAGACATAATAAATAACTTAATATTTACTGTATGCGGGCAAAATTACCGATAATAACCCTGAAAATCATTTAAGGCACAGAAAAATGAATATTTGACTGGCAGAAAACACACAAAATATTATCTGAGTAATTAAGCAATATTATGACAAATAGTACAACATTTAATACTGACAGTACAAATATTACATACTATATTGAACAGTACGAATAAACGGTACATTTAAGAAATAAGAAATACGGCAAATTTTAAGAATGACGATTGATAACCCATGCTACAAATAGTAACATGTAGATGATTGGGAGCATAAGCATCCCAGGTCCACAGTGTTCCGGGCTATGCAGACAGAAGAAAGACATGATCACCGTAGCAATGGTGATGATCATAAGAAAACACGTTTCCCACCGCTTCGCCATTTTGTCGGGGAAGAAGAAAGGATGGATTATGAAGTAGAAATTTGAGAGATGAATTAGAATTTGATGTGAGATTTTTATGAAAAAATGAGAGGTATTTATAGAGTGGAAAGAAGGATAGAGACGTTGGGGAATGATGTGATTCCGTAGAAAAGGAAAATTTGAGTGGAAGTAAGATTTGAAAGAAAGTGTATGAGAGTGTTGGGAAAAAAAAGAGATGTAGAGAATAAAGTTAGGATTTGATTTTTGAAAAAGAGATTTGAAAAGATTTTTGAAAATAATGGAATATAGTACAAAAATTAGTGGGAAACAAAAGATAATAATAATCTACTTATTACCAGTACAGTCTGAGTTTCCTGATTCTGCGCCTGCAAAAAGATTTAACTCTGTACCAATTGTGTCAGTACTATTTATCTGTAAATAAATAAATAGCATGTGTGAAGTAATAAACAGTATTTGGCGTTTGTGTAAGAATGAATTCAACTGCAAGCCAAATTACGGTATAAGAAAAATTCTAAAAGCTAAGTATTTCATATGTCAGGATATCTGTTGAAATAAAAATCCATGATTATATGAGACTCTTAATTTTCAAATTGGAGTTTTCTTGAAAAAAGATGCGGGCAAATTTTGGGGTATAACAGTTGCCCCTATTCAATCTTCTTAAACCTGAAGAGATTGTCTGAAATCTGAAGGTAGAAGATGATTGAATATTTAGATGCCCTGAAAATTTGCACTTACCTCGATCAGAAGAGATGTTGGAAGTTGCATTTGAATGTCGTCTGCGAAACGTTGTTGGCAGATTGAAACATTACCTGAGATGGGCTTTCAGATGCCACATGGTAAACTAGCAGGATACCCGTGCGTACGCACGGGTACTGGTACGGGACGCGAATTTGTTTTTAATACATAATAAAAATGAAATGAAAGAAAAATGAAATTGTAAAATAAAAAAAATTATTTATTTTTTATTTATTTAGAAGATGAAATGTAAATGATATCAATATTTGGATCAGTTGTTTCATTTTTCTGTTTCATATAATTTCTACGATATGAGAAAAAAAACAATAAAATTTTATTGACTAACTGCATGTTTGAATCAGTGGTTTCATTTTTCCCGTACTAAAGTTGAATTAGTAAGTTACTCCTTTTTATTAAAGATGATCATTTGTCATGTAATAAAGTTAGATCAGTAGTAAAGTTTTTCCTATTTATAACAATAGTATTTTTTTGTCATGTATTAAAGTTAGATCAGTAGTAAAGTTGTTCTTGTTTATAACAATAGTATTTTTTTTCCTTAATGTTTTCACATATTTGAAAAAAATGATCGATAAATTTTTTTGTTATTCAATATTTATATTAATAGTAAAATTGTTTCCATTTGTAATAGTAATATTTTTTTTCTATATATAAAAGATAATTTTGTTATGATATTATTTATAGAAGTATTTGAATCAATAGTATAGTTGTTCCCCGTATAAATAAATATTTTAATCAACAATGTATTTTTTTCCGAATAATTTTTTTTGTTTGTTTTGACAATAATAAAAAATTATTTTAAAAAATGATTTTAAATAAATATTGTTTTGACAACAATGGTTTCTCTTCAATAATTTCTTTCATCAATCTAAAAATTTATAAATAAATAAACAAATATGAATAAAAATATAAATAAGTAGAAATGAAATAAAATTAAATAAGATATAAATATTACAAAAAAATGAGTTAAATATGATATAAACTTTACCATTTACCAAAATTAAATTCAAAACTGATCAATTAAAACTTATTAAAAAAATTCATAAACACAACAAACATTTTTAATAGCAGTCAAACTCAACAAACATTGGGAGAAGGATGAAACTTCATAAAGAGGCTATTTAGCAAATATTGGGAGAAGGAAAACTATTTTTTTGGTGCATGTCAGTGTGCATTGATTGGGAAGAAGTAATGGAGTTGAGTCAAAAATAATAGATTAAAATCATGATTATCTTCAAAATTTTGAAAATATAATGATGTCTCACATAAATGAAATATGAAACATTGAAAATCTATTGTAGAAAAACAAATTGAACAACCTAAAAAGGAAAATAGTATATAAGTTAATATTTATCTAATAATAAAAATAACATTATAAATTAAGAAAAAAATAAAACACAAAAATTAATATAAGAAAAACAACATAGATAACTTTTTTTTCTTGTTGGAAACAAAAGAACAACTCGTCGAAAAAAAATATAGATGAAATGTTAGTAAACTTAGAAATGGAGAGAACATAAATTAAAAATAATAATATGAAAGAAGGTATATTAATACATTTGAAATAAATAAATAAATAAGAAAAATTTAAAATTGAAAAAAGAGAAGACAGAAATATTGAGAGGAAATTAATAATTGTTGAGGTGACATAGGAGAGAGTTGGTATTCAATGTCAGAAAAAAATGAAAAAAAAAAGTAAATCTGACATTAAATATTATATTACTACTTTCAAATATTTTGGTATTCAATGTCGAAATGATCACATATTTAAGTTATCAATGACAAAGTGCATAGTTTAGAAGAGATAATATATCAATAACTTATTCAATGTCAAAATGATCACAATAAAATATATCAATAACTTACTGTACATATTTAGAAGAGATAATAAATATGTGCTTATAATTTTGTTTGTATATAAAAATATTTTAATTAATAATTTTTTTCTATATTTTCCGGGCAAATTTTGGGGTATAACAGTTGCCCCTATTCAATCTTCTTAAACCTGAAGAGATTGTCTGAAATCTGAAGGTAGAAGATGATTGAATATTTAGATGCCCTGAAAATTTGCACTTACCTCGATCAGAAGAGATGTTGGAAGTTGCATTTGAATGTCGTCTGCGAAACGTTGTTGGCAGATTGAAACATTACCTGAGATGGGCTTTCAGATGCCACATGGTAAATGTGTTGATGGTTTGTTCATCAGAATGAATCCATTGATTATATCTTGATGAAGGATTTGAAAGTCTTTGTGTTGACTGTTTCGGAACCGTCCAAGGTTACCGCTTTAAGTCTAGGAGGATGATTGCTACGGAACTTGTCCAAAGTTTTTCCGCTTTAGATTTTGATCATTGTGGAACCGTCTGAGGTATCAGCTTTAGATCTTTGATGTTAGATCGTTCTTGAACCGTCTGAGGTATCAACTTTAGATCTGTGATGCTAGATTGTTCTGGAACCGTCTGAGGTATCGACTTTAGATCTGCAATGTTAGATCGTTCTTGAACCATCTGAGGTATCGACTTTAGATCTGCAATGTTAGATCGTTCTTGAACCATCTGAGGTATCAACTTTAGATCTGTGATGCTAGATCGTTCTGGAACCGTCTGAGGTATCGACTTTGATCTGCAATGTCTGTTTTTGAGTTGGTAAGTGATCAGAATGAATCTTCGGCTTGATTATATCTGAGAGAATCGTTCATGGAATTCAGGTGAACACTGCATGTGATTGAGAACATCTTTGTTGAAGATATCCGTCTACCTGAAAAATCAAGTTAGTGATATGCAATGTTTATGATGCATGTAAATGTGAGATATTCCCGGAGAAATATGCATGTGATGTTGTGTATGAATATGCGCATGATGCATGATGTATGATGTATAATGTATGATGTATGATGTATGATGTATGATGTATGATGTATGATGTATGAATGTGATGTCAAGCTTCTATTTGGGAAAATAAATTTCCGTCAGTCATCTGAATATGACTATATTGTGATTGTTGATGATCTTTTGTCTTGTTTGAGTACCCTCGGCTGGGGAAATTCTTTGAGAACCATGGCACTCTGTTGAAGGATCTTTGACTATCACTTGGGAATGAAAGGTAGCTGGAAATGCTGATGCCCTTTCAAATGGGAATGAGGAAGATGCATAATCCTCCGATGCACTATCTGACCAAGTCCGGGTGCGGGGATCACACCTTCTGAAGATAGTAATCTGGAACAACCCTGCTGGGGGATAAGACTTCTTTTGAAGAGAAAATCTTTTTGAGGAATTTGCTGAGAAATGTGTTTCTCTTGGGGATTTTCTTTTGATGGAATGATGTCCAGATAATTGGGACATTTCCTGAATGCTATTCCTGTTTTTCCTGGTAAACATCAATCATATTCAAATGCACATGTTCATTCAAAATTATCATTGGGACGTTTACGTATTCAAAACAGAAAAAGTGAAAATAGTGATTTTTGAGCCTAAGCTGCATTGATTTTTGAAAAAGAGCCATGATAGGTTGATTAGCACAGGGAGACAACAATCCTAGAAGTAGGAAACTGTCATAAAGTTTTGGAAAATATTTATAAAGATAAATAGCTATAGGAAAACAATCCAGTCAAGTTTCAACTCTGCTATTGCCAATCTGTCTTCGAGCATCTCATCCCTCACTTGTTGGAAGAAAGTGATTGGACTGATCGGTGTCTTTGAGGTGTTGAATCTTGATGGTGAGTAGGCAGCTGAACGGAACATAGTTGTATGCTTCATTCCCTAACTTTTGCCTAGGCTGCCCTTTCAGGTTTTCAGCCTACCGGGATAGTATTCGTTTAGTCTCTAATTTTTGCCTAGACCGCCCTTTCGGGTTTTCAATCCACCGAGACACTCATTTTTTGCCTAAGTTGCCCTTTCAGGTTTTCAACTTAGGGAGCTGTTTTTTCTTTTTAAGCGAAGTACTTTTTGACTATGTCAGCATTCACAGGGTGTGGGAAATCCTCGCCATCCATGGTGGTAAGCAACATGGCTCCGCCGGAGAATATTTTCTTGATTATGAATGGTCCCTCATAGGTGGGAGTCCATTTGCCTCTGGGATCACCTTGTGGTAAGATGATGCGTTTGACAACCAAGCCACCAGTTTGGTATGCTTGACTTTTGACTTTTTTGTTGAAGGTTTTGATCATACGCTTTTGGTATAGCTGACCATGACAAATAGCTGCGAGCCTTTTCTCATCAATCAAGTTTATCTGGTCCAACCGTGTTTGAATCCAATCGTCTTCGTCTAGATTGGCTTCTTTCATAATCCTTAGGGAAGGAATCTGAATTTCAATTGGAAGAACTGCCTCTATACCATAGACTAAGGAGAATGGAGTTGCCCCTGTTGAAGTACGCGCAGATGTGCGATAACCATGAAGAGCAAAAGGTAACATCTCATGCCAGTCTTTGTAGGTTACTGTCATTTTTTGTATGATTTTCTTGATGTTCTTGTTGGCAGCTTCCACCGCACCGTTCATCTTTGGTCGATATGGAGAAGAATTATGATGTTTGATCTTGAACTGTGTGCAAAGTTCAGTAATCATTCTGTTGTTTAGATTTGTGCCATTGTCCGTGATAATCCGTTCAGGGATGCCGTACCGACAAATGAGATTGTATTTGATGAGCCGGGCCACCACATTCTTGGTAACAGAAGCAAATGAAGCTGCTTCTACCCACTTTGTGAAGTAGTCAATAGCGACCAGGATAAAGCGATGTCCGTTGGAGGCAGTAGGTTTGATTTCTCCAATCATATCAATACCCCACATTGCAAAAGGCCAAGGAGCCGTCAGGACGCTTAATGGAACTGGAGGTACATGTACTTTGTCAGCGTATATCTGGCATTTGTGACATGTTCGGGAGTGATGATGGCAGTCTGTTTCCATGGTAGACCAGTAATAACCTGCTCTCAGGATCTTTTTAGCCATTGTATGTCCACTGGAATGAGTACCGAAGGCACCATTGTGTATTTCTTCCATGATCTGTTCTGCTTCCTTCTTGTTTACACAGCGAAGTAAAGTCGAGTCATGGTTGCGTTTGTATAGGGTTCCATTGCTTAGAAAAAATTTGGCAGCAAATCTCCTTAGAAACTTTCTGTCGTTAATGGATGCCCCTTCAGGGTACTCCTGAGCTTCGAGATATCTTTTTACTTCATGGAACCATGGTTTTTCTTTTGTTCCCTCGGTATTGATCTCATTGCAATAGGATGGTTCATCTTGCCTGTAAATGGTGATCATAGGCGCCTCGTTGTCCCACCTGACTTTGAACATGGATGACATGGTAGCTAAAGCATCAGCTAGTTGATTTTCCTCGCGTGGAATGTGTTCGAAAGTGATTTCTTCGAAGTAAGGAATCAAACTCAGCACATATTCTTTGTAAGGAATTAGATTCGGGTGCTTCGTGTCCCATTCCCCTTTGACTTGGTAGATTACCAAGGCCGAGTCTCCGTAGACTTCCAGGAATTTGATTCTTAGATCGATTGCAGCTTTAAGACCCAGAATACATGCTTCGTATTCGGCTATATTGTTAGTGCAATTGAAGCATAACCTGGCAGTGAATGGTGTATAACCTCCTGC